>NC_135881.1:181116046-181118546 GCF_964194155.1 Cetorhinus maximus | reverse complement strand
GCACACACACGCGCACACACACACATGCGCACACACACATGCGCACACACACGCGCACACACACACGCACACACACACGCGCACACACACACGCGCGCACTCACTCTCACACGCACACGCACTCACTCTCTAACACGCACACGCACTCACTCTCTCACACGCACACGCACTCACTCTCTCACACGCACACACACATGCACACACACATGCACACACACACATGCACACACACACATGCACGCACACACACACATGCACACACACACACGCACGCGCACTCACTCTCTCACACGCACACGCACTCACTCTCTCACACGCACACGCACTCACTCTCTCACACGCACACGCACTCACTCTCTCACACGCACACACACATGCACACACACATGCACACACACACATGCACGCACACACACACATGCACACACACATGCACTCACTCTTACACACACACACATGCACTCATTCTCTCACACTCACACACACACTCTCTCTCGCACACGCACTCACACTCTCGCACACGCACGCACACTCTCGCACACGCACGCACACACACACACACGCACTCACTCTCTCACACACACACACGCACTCACTCTCTCACACACACACACGCACGCACTCACTCTCTCTCACACACACACACACACGCACTCACTCTCACACACACACACACACACACACGCACTCACTCTCTCTCACACACACACACACGCACTCACTCTCTCTCACACACACACACACACGCACTCACTCTCTCTCACACACACACACACACACGCACTCACTCTCTCTCACACACACACACACACGCACTCACTCTCACACACACACACACACGCGCTCACTCTATCTCACACACACACACGCACTCACTCACTCTCTCACACACACACACACACGCACTCACTCTCTCACACACACGCACGCACTCACTCTCTCACACACACACACGCACTCACTCTCTCACACACACACACGCACTCACTCTCTCACACACACACACGCACTCACTCTCTCACACACACGCACACACACACACACGGACTCACTCTCTCACACACACACACACGCACTCACTCTCTCACACACACACACGCACTCACTCTCTCACACACACACACGCACTCACTCTCTCACACACACACACGCAGTCACTCTCTCACACACACACGCACTCTCACTCTCTCACACACACACGCACTCACACTCTCTCACACACACACGCACTCACACTCACACACACACGCACTCACACTCTCTCACACACACACGCACACTCTCACATGCACACACACATGCACACACACATGCACACACACACATGCACGCACACACACACATGCACACACACACATGCACTCACTCTTACACACACACACACGCACTCACTCTCTCACACACACACGCACTCTCACTCTCTCACACACACACACACTCACACTCTCACACACACACGCACTCACACTCTCTCACACACACATGCACTCACACTCTCTCACACACACACACACGCACACTCTCACATGCACACACACATGCACACACACATGCACACACACACATGCACGCACACACATGCACTCACTCTTACACACACACACATGCACTCATTCTCTCACACTCACACACACACTCTCTCTCGCACACGCAGTCACTCTCTCACACACACACACACACACTCACTCTCTCACACACACACACGCACTCACTCTCTCACACACACACACGCACTCACTCTCTCACACACACACACACACACACACACACACACACGCACTCACTCTCTCACACACACACACACACGCACTCACTCTCTCACACACACACACGCACTCACTCTTTCACATACACATGCACTCACTCTCACACACACACGCACTCACACTCTCACACACACACGCAGTCACTCTCTCACACACACACGCACTCACTCTCTCACACACACACGCACTCTCACTCTCTCACACACACACGCACTCTCACTCTCTCACACACACACGCACTCACACTCTCTCACACACACACGCGCTCACACTCTCACATGCACACACACACGCACACACACATGCACACACACATGCACGCACACACACACATGCACACACACACATGCACTCACTCTTACACGCACTCATTCTCTCACACTCACACACACACTCTCTCTCGCACACGCACTCACTCTCTCGCACACGCACTCACTCTCTCACACATGCACTCACTCTCTCGCACACGCACGCACACACACACACACGAACTCACTCTCTCACACACACACACACACACACACACGCACTCACTCTCTCACACACACACACACACGCACTCACTCTCTCACACACACACACGCACTCACTCTCTCACATACACATGCACTCACTCTCACACACACACGCACTCACTCTCTCACACACACACGCACTCACACTCTCACACACACACGCAGTCACTCTCTCACACACACACGCACTCACTCTCTCACACACACACGCAGTCACTC